>NC_072019.1:35409724-35419724 GCF_027791375.1 Indicator indicator
TCTCTCTCCGCTGCCTCTTCTCTCTCTCTCTCTCTCTCCCGCTGCCTCTTCTCTCTCTCTCTCTCTCTCCCGCTGCCTCTTCTCTCTCTCTCTCTCTCTCCCGCTGCCTCTTCTCCTCTCTCTCTCTCTCCCGCTGCCTCTTCTCTCTCTCTCTCTCTCTCCCGCTGCCTCTTCTCTCTCTCTCTCTCTCTCCCGCTGCCTCTTCTCTCTCTCTCTCTCTCTCCCGCTGCCTCTTCTCTCTCTCTCTCTCTCTCCCGCTGCCTCTTCTCTCTCTCTCTCTCTCTCCCGCTGCCTCTTCTCTCTCTCTCTCTCTCCCGCTGCCTCTTCTCTCTCTCTCTCTCTCTCCCGCTGCCTCTTCTCCTCTCTCTCTCTCTCCCGCTGCCTCTTCTCTCTCTCTCTCTCTCCCGCTGCCTCCTCTCTCTCTCTCTCTCTCCCGCTGCCTCTTCTCTCTCTCTCTCCCGCTGCCTCTTCTCTCTCTCTCTCCCGCTGCCTCTTCTCTCTCTCTCTCTCTCCCGCTGCCTCTTCTCTCTCTCTCTCTCCCGCTGCCTCTTCTCTCTCTCTCTCTCTCTCCCGCTGCCTCTTCTCTCTCTCTCTCTCTCTCCCGCTGCCTCTTCTCTCTCTCTCTCTCTCCCGCTGCCTCTTCTCTCTCTCTCTCTCTCTCCCGCTGCCTCTTCTCCTCTCTCTCTCTCTCCCGCTGCCTCTTCTCTCTCTCTCTCTCTCTCCCGCTGCCTCTTCTCCTCTCTCTCTCTCTCCCGCTGCCTCTTCTCCTCTCTCTCTCTCTCCCGCTGCCTCTTCTCTCTCTCTCTCTCTCTCCCGCTGCCTCTTCTCTCTCTCTCTCTCTCTCCCGCTGCCTCTTCTCTCTCTCTCTCTCTCTCCCGCTGCCTCTTCTCCCTCTCTCTCTCTCTCCCGCTGCCTCTTCTCCCTCTCTCTCTCTCTCCCGCTGCCTCTTCTCCCTCTCTCCCGCTGCCTCTTCTCCCTCTCTCCCGCTGCCTCTTCTCTCTCTCTCTCTCTCTCCCGCTGCCTCTTCTCTCTCTCTCAATCTCCCGCTGCCTCTTCTCTCTCTCTCTCTCTCTCCCGCTGCCTCTTCTCTCTCTCTCTCTCTCTCCCGCTGCCTCTTCTCTCTCTCTCTCTCTCTCCCGCTGCCTCTTCTCTCTCTCTCTCTCTCTCCCGCTGCCTCTTCTCTCTCTCTCTCTCTCTCCCGCTGCCTCTTCTCTCTCTCTCTCTCTCCCGCTGCCTCTTCTCTCTCTCTCTCTCTCCGCTGCCTCTTCTCTCTCTCTCTCTCTCCGCTGCCTCTTCTCTCTCTCTCTCTCTCCCGCTGCCTCTTCTCCTCTCTCTCTCTCTCCCGCTGCCTCTTCTCTCTCTCTCTCTCTCCCGCTGCCTCTTCTCTCTCTCTCTCTCTCTCCCGCTGCCTCTTCTCTCTCTCTCTCTCTCTCCCGCTGCCTCTTCTCTCTCTCTCTCTCTCTCCGCTGCCTCTTCTCTCTCTCTCTCTCTCTCCCGCTGCCTCTTCTCTCTCTCTCTCTCTCTCTCCCGCTGCCTCTTCTCTCTCTCTCTCTCTCCCGCTGCCTCTTCTCTCTCTCTCTCTCTCCCGCTGCCTCTTCTCTCTCTCTCTCTCTCTCCCGCTGCCTCTTCTCTCTCTCTCTCTCTCTCCCGCTGCCTCTTCTCTCTCTCTCTCTCTCTCCCGCTGCCTCTTCTCTCTCTCTCTCTCTCCCGCTGCCTCTTCTCTCTCTCTCTCTCTCTCCCGCTGCCTCTTCTCTCTCTCTCTCTCTCCCGCTGCCTCTTCTCTCTCTCTCTCTCTCTCCCGCTGCCTCTTCTCTCTCTCTCTCTCTCTCCCGCTGCCTCTTCTCCCTCTCTCTCTCTCTCCCGCTGCCTCTTCTCCCTCTCTCTCTCTCTCCCGCGGCCGCTTCTCCCTCTCTCTCTCTCTCCCGCTGCCTCTTCTCTCTCTCTCTCTCTCCCGCTGCCTCGTCTCCCTCTCTCTCTCTCTCTCGCTGCCTCTTCTCTCTCTCTCTCTCTCTCCCGCTGCCTCTTCTCTCTCTCTCTCTCTCCCGCTGCCTCTTCTCTGTCTCTCTCTCTCCCGCTGCCTCTTCTCTCTCTCTCTCTCTCTCTCCCGCTGCCTCTTCTCCTCTCTCTCTCTCTCCCGCTGCCTCTTCTCCTCTCTCTCTCTCTCTCCCGCTGCCTCTTCTCCCTCTCTCTCTCTCTCCCGCTGCCTCTTCTCCCTCTCTCTCTCTCCCGCTGCCTCTTCTCCCTCTCTCTCTCTCTCCCGCTGCCTCTTCTCCCTCTCTCTCTCTCTCCCGCTGCCTCTTCTCCTCTCTCTCTCTCTCCCGCTGCCTCTTCTCTCTCTCTCTCTCTCTCCCGCTGCCTCTTCTCTCTCTCTCTCTCTCTCCCGCTGCCTCTTCTCTCTCTCTCTCTCTCCCGCTGCCTCTTCTCTCTCTCTCTCTCTCTCCCGCTGCCTCTTCTCTCTCTCTCTCTCTCTCCCGCTGCCTCTTCTCTCTCTCTCTCTCTCCCGCTGCCTCTTCTCTCTCTCTCTCTCTCTCCCGCTGCCTCTTCTCTCTCTCTCTCTCTCTCCCGCTGCCTCTTCTCCTCTCTCTCTCTCTCTCCCGCTGCCTCTTCTCTCTCTCTCTCTCTCTCCCGCTGCCTCTTCTCTCTCTCTCTCTCTCTCCCGCTGCCTCTTCTCTCTCTCTCTCTCTCTCCCGCTGCCTCTTCTCTCTCTCTCTCTCTCTCCCGCTGCCTCTTCTCCTCTCTCTCTCTCTCACGCTGCCTCTTCTCTCTCTCTCTCCCGCTGCCTCTTCTCTCTCTCTCTCTCTCCCGCTGCCTCTTCTCTCTCTCTCTCTCTCCCGCTGCCTCTTCTCTCTCTCTCTCTCTCTCTCCCGCTGCCTCTTCTCTCTCTCTCTCTCTCTCCCGCTGCCTCTTCTCTCTCTCTCTCTCTCTCCCGCTGCCTCTTCTCTCTCTCTCTCTCTCTCCCGCTGCCTCTTCTCTCTCTCTCTCTCTCTCCCGCTGCCTCTTCTCTCTCTCTCTCTCTCTCCCGATGCCTCTTCTCTCTCTCTCTCTCTCCCGCTGCCTCTTCTCTCTCTCTCTCTCTCCCGCTGCCTCTTCTCTCTCTCTCTCTCTCTCCCGCTGCCTCTTCTCTCTCTCTCTCTCTCTCCCGCTGCCTCTTCTCTCTCTCTCTCTCTCTCCCGCTGCCTCTTCTCTCTCTCTCTCTCTCCCGCTGCCTCTTCTCTCTCTCTCTCTCTCTCCCGCTGCCTCTTCTCTCTCTCTCTCTCTCTCCCGCTGCCTCTTCTCTCTCTCTCTCTCTCTCCCGCTGCCTCTTCTCTCTCTCTCTCTCTCTCCCGCTGCCTCTTCTCTCTCTCTCTCTCTCTCCCGCTGCCTCTTCTCTCTCTCTCTCTCTCTCCCGCTGCCTCTTCTCTCTCTCTCTCTCTCTCCCGCTGCCTCTTCTCTCTCTCTCTCTCTCTCCCGCTGCCTCTTCTCTCTCTCTCTCTCTCTCCCGCTGGCTCTTCTCTCTCTCTCTCTCTCTCTCCCGCTGCCTCTTCTCTCTCTCTCTCTCTCTCCCGCTGCCTCTTCTCTCTCTCTCTCTCTCTCCCGATGCCTCTTCTCTCTCTCTCTCTCTCTCCCGCTGCCTCTTCTCTCTCTCTCTCTCTCTCCCGCTGCCTCTTCTCTCTCTCTCTCTCTCTCCCGATGCCTCTTCTCTCTCTCTCTCTCTCTCCCGCTGCCTCTTCTCTCTCTCTCTCTCTCCCGCTGCCTCTTCTCTCTCTCTCTCTCTCTCCCGCTGCCTCTTCTCTCTCTCTCTCTCTCTCCCGCTGCCTCTTCTCTCTCTCTCTCTCTCCCGCTGCCTCTTCTCTCTCTCTCTCTCTCTCCCGCTGCCTCTTCTCTCTCTCTCTCTCTCTCCCGCTGCCTCTTCTCTCTCTCTCTCTCTCTCCCGCTGCCTCTTCTCTCTCTCTCTCTCTCTCCCGCTGCCTCTTCTCTCTCTCTCTCTCTCCCGCTGCCTCTTCTCTCTCTCTCTCTCTCTCCCGCTGCCTCTTCTCTCTCTCTCTCTCTCTCCCGCTGCCTCTTCTCTCTCTCTCTCTCTCTCCCGCTGCCTCTTCTCTCTCTCTCTCTCTCTCCCGCTGCCTCTTCTCTCTCTCTCTCTCTCTCCCGCTGCCTCTTCTCTCTCTCTCTCTCTCTCCCGCTGCCTCTTCTCTCTCTCTCTCTCTCTCCCGCTGCCTCTTCTCTCTCTCTCTCTCTCCCGCTGCCTCTTCTCTCTCTCTCTCTCTCTCCCGCTGCCTCTTCTCTCTCTCTCTCTCTCCCGCTGCCTCTTCTCTCTCTCTCTCTCTCTCCCGCTGCCTCTTCTCTCTCTCTCTCTCTCCCGCTGCCTCTTCTCTCTCTCTCTCTCTCTCCCGCTGCCTCTTCTCTCTCTCTCTCTCTCTCCCGCTGCCTCTTCTCTCTCTCTCTCTCTCTCCCGCTGCCTCTTCTCTCTCTCTCTCTCTCTCCCGCTGCCTCTTCTCTCTCTCTCTCTCTCCCGCTGCCTCTTCTCTCTCTCTCTCTCTCTCCCGCTGCCTCTTCTCTCTCTCTCTCTCTCTCCCGCTGCCTCTTCTCTCTCTCTCTCTCTCTCCCGCTGCCTCTTCTCTCTCTCTCTCTCTCTCCCGCTGCCTCTTCTCTCTCTCTCTCTCTCTCCCGCTGCCTCTTCTCTCTCTCTCTCTCTCTCCCGCTGCCTCTTCTCTCTCTCTCTCTCTCTCCCGCTGCCTCTTCTCTCTCTCTCTCTCTCCCGCTGCCTCTTCTCTCTCTCTCTCTCTCCCGCTGCCTCTTCTCTCTCTCTCTCTCTCTCCCGCTGCCTCTTCTCTCTCTCTCTCTCTCTCCCGCTGCCTCTTCTCTCTCTCTCTCTCTCTCCCGCTGCCTCTTCTCTCTCTCTCTCTCTCTCCCGCTGCCTCTTCTCTCTCTCTCTCTCTCTCCCGCTGCCTCTTCTCTCTCTCTCTCTCTCTCCCGCTGCCTCTTCTCTCTCTCTCTCTCTCCCGCTGCCTCTTCTCTCTCTCTCTCTCTCCCGCTGCCTCTTCTCTCTCTCTCTCTCTCTCCCGCTGCCTCTTCTCTCTCTCTCTCTCTCCCGCTGCCTCTTCTCTCTCTCTCTCTCTCCCGCTGCCTCTTCTCTCTCTCTCTCTCTCCCGCTGCCTCTTCTCTCTCTCTCTCTCTCCCGCTGCCTCTTCTCCCTCTCTCTCTCTCTCCCGCTGCCTCTTCTCCCTCTCTCTCTCTCTCCCGCTGCCTCTTCTCTCTCTCTCTCTCTCTCCCGCTGCCTCTTCTCTCTCTCTCTCTCTCTCCCGCTGCCTCTTCTCTCTCTCTCTCTCTCTCCCGCTGCCTCTTCTCTCTCTCTCTCTCTCTCCCGCTGCCTCTTCTCTCTCTCTCTCTCTCTCCCGCTGCCTCTTCTCTCTCTCTCTCTCTCCCGCTGCCTCTTCTCTCTCTCTCTCTCTCTCCCGCTGCCTCTTCTCTCTCTCTCTCTCTCTCCCGCTGCCTCTTCTCTCTCTCTCTCTCTCTCCCGCTGCCTCTTCTCTCTCTCTCTCTCTCTCCCGCTGCCTCTTCTCTCTCTCTCTCTCTCTCCCGCTGCCTCTTCTCTCTCTCTCTCTCTCCCGCTGCCTCTTCTCTCTCTCTCTCTCTCTCCCGCTGCCTCTTCTCTCTCTCTCTCTCTCCCGCTGCCTATTCTATCTCTCTCTCTCTCCCGCTGCCTCTTCTCTCTCTCTCTCTCTCTCCCGCTGCCTCTTCTCTCTCTCTCTCTCTCTCCCGCTGCCTCTTCTCTCTCTCTCTCTCTCTCCCGCTGCCTCTTCTCTCTCTCTCTCTCTCTCCGCTGCCTCTTCTCTCTCTCTCTCTCTCTCCCGCTGCCTCTTCTCTCTCTCTCTCTCTCTCCCGCTGCCTCTTCTCTCTCTCTCTCTCTCTCCGCTGCCTCTTCTCTCTCTCTCTCTCTCTCCCGCTGCCTCTTCTCTCTCTCTCTCTCTCTCCCGCTGCCTCTTCTCTCTCTCTCTCTCTCTCCCGCTGCCTCTTCTCTCTCTCTCTCTCTCTCCCGCTGCCTCTTCTCTCTCTCTCTCTCTCTCCCGCTGCCTCTTCTCTCTCTCTCTCTCTCTCCGCTGCCTCTTCTCTCTCTCTCTCTCTCCCGCTGCCTCTTCTCTCTCTCTCTCTCTCCCGCTGCCTCTTCTCTCTCTCTCTCTCTCCCGCTGCCTCTTCTCTCTCTCTCTCTCTCTCCCGCTGCCTCTTCTCTCTCTCTCTCTCTCTCCCGCTGCCTCTTCTCTCTCTCTCTCTCTCTCCCGCTGCCTCTTCTCTCTCTCTCTCTCTCCCGCTGCCTCTTCTCTCTCTCTCTCTCTCTCCCGCTGCCTCTTCTCTCTCTCTCTCTCTCTCCCGCTGCCTCTTCTCTCTCTCTCTCTCTCTCCCGCTGCCTCTTCTCTCTCTCTCTCTCTCTCCCGCTGCCTCTTCTCTCTCTCTCTCTCTCTCCCGCTGCCTCTTCTCTCTCTCTCTCTCTCCCGCTGCCTCTTCTCTCTCTCTCTCTCTCCCGCTGCCTCTTCTCTCTCTCTCTCTCTCTCCCGCTGCCTCTTCTCTCTCTCTCTCTCTCCCGCTGCCTCTTCTCTCTCTCTCTCTCTCTCCCGCTGCCTCTTCTCTCTCTCTCTCTCTCTCCGCTGCCTCTTCTCTCTCTCTCTCTCTCTCCCGCTGCCTCTTCTCTCTCTCTCTCTCTCTCCCGCTGCCTCTTCTCTCTCTCTCTCTCTCTCCCGCTGCCTCTTCTCTCTCTCTCTCTCTCTCCCGCTGCCTCTTCTCTCTCTCTCTCTCTCTCCCGCTGCCTCTTCTCTCTCTCTCTCTCTCCCGCTGCCTCTTCTCTCTCTCTCTCTCTCTCCCGCTGCCTCTTCTCTCTCTCTCTCTCTCTCGCGCTGCCTCTCTCTCTCTCTCTCTCTCTCCCGCTGCCTCTTCTCTCTCTCTCTCTCTCTCCCGCTGCCTCTTCTCCCTCTCTCTCTCTCCCGCTGCCTCTTCTCTCTCTCTCTCTCTCCCGCTGCCTCTTCTCTCTCTCTCTCTCTCTCCCGCTGCCTCTTCTCTCTCTCTCTCTCTCCCGCTCCCTCTTCTCTCTCTCTCTCTCTCTCCCGCTCCCTCTTCTCTCTCTCTCTCTCTCTCCCGCTGCCTCTTCTCTCTCTCTCTCTCTCTCCCGCTGCCTCTTCTCTCTCTCTCTCTCTCTCCCGCTGCCTCTTCTCTCTCTCTCTCTCTCTCCCGCTGCCTCTTCTCTCTCTCTCTCTCTCTCCCGCTGCCTCTTCTCTCTCTCTCTCTCTCCCGCTGCCTCTTCTCTCTCTCTCTCTCTCTCCCGCTGCCTCTTCTCTCTCTCTCTCTCTCTCCCGCTGCCTCTTCTCTCTCTCTCTCTCTCTCCCGCTGCCTCTTCTCTCTCTCTCTCTCTCCCGCTGCCTCTTCTCTCTCTCTCTCTCTCCGCTGCCTCTTCTCTCTCTCTCTCTCCCGCTGCCTCTTCTCTCTCTCTCTCTCTCCCGCTGCCTCTTCTCCCTCTCTCTCTCTCTCCCGCTGCCTCTTCTCCCTCTCTCTCTCTCTCCCGCTGCCTCTTCTCTCTCTCTCTCTCTCTCCCGCTGCCTCTTCTCTCTCTCTCTCTCTCTCCCGCTGCCTCTTCTCTCTCTCTCTCTCTCTCCCGCTGCCTCTTCTCTCTCTCTCTCTCTCTCCCGCTGCCTCTTCTCTCTCTCTCTCTCTCTCCCGCTGCCTCTTCTCTCTCTCTCTCTCTCCCGCTGCCTCTTCTCTCTCTCTCTCTCTCTCCCGCTGCCTCTTCTCTCTCTCTCTCTCTCTCCCGCTGCCTCTTCTCTCTCTCTCTCTCTCTCCCGCTGCCTCTTCTCTCTCTCTCTCTCTCTCCCGCTGACTCTTCTCTCTCTCTCTCTCTCCCGCTGCCTCTTCTCTCTCTCTCTCTCTCTCCCGCTGCCTCTTCTCTCTCTCTCTCTCTCCCGCTGCCTCTTCTCTCTCTCTCTCTCTCTCCCGCTGCCTCTTCTCTCTCTCTCTCTCTCTCTCCCGCTGCCTCTTCTCTCTCTCTCTCTCTCTCCCGCTGCCTCTTCTCTCTCTCTCTCTCTCTCCCGCTGCCTCTTCTCTCTCTCTCTCTCTCTCCCGCTGCCTCTTCTCTCTCTCTCTCTCTCTCCCGCTGCCTCTTCTCTCTCTCTCTCTCTCTCCCGCTGCCTCTTCTCTCTCTCTCTCTCTCTCCCGCTGCCTCTTCTCTCTCTCTCTCTCTCTCCCGCTGCCTCTTCTCTCTCTCTCTCTCTCTCCCGCTGCCTCTTCTCTCTCTCTCTCTCTCTCCCGCTGCCTCTTCTCTCTCTCTCTCTCTCTCCCGCTGCCTCTTCTCTCTCTCTCTCTCTCTCCCGCTGCCTCTTCTCTCTCTCTCTCTCTCTCCCGCTGCCTCTTCTCTCTCTCTCTCTCTCTCCCGCTGCCTCTTCTCTCTCTCTCTCTCCCGCTGCCTCTTCTCTCTCTCTCTCTCTCTCCCGCTGCCTCTTCTCTCTCTCTCTCTCTCCCGCTGCCTCTTCTCTCTCTCTCTCTCCCGCTGCCTCTTCTCTCTCTCTCTCTCTCCCGCTGCCTCTTCTCTCTCTCTCTCTCTCTCCCGCTGCCTCTTCTCTCTCTCTCTCTCTCTCCCGCTGCCTCTTCTCTCTCTCTCTCTCTCCCGCTGCCTCTTCTCTCTCTCTCTCTCTCTCCCGCTGCCTCTTCTCTCTCTCTCTCTCTCCCGCTGCCTCTTCTCTCTCTCTCTCTCTCTCCCGCTGCCTCTTCTCTCTCTCTCTCTCTCTCCCGCTGCCTCTTCTCTCTCTCTCTCTCTCTCCCGCTGCCTCTTCTCTCTCTCTCTCTCTCTCCCGCTGCCTCTTCTCTCTCTCTCTCTCTCTCCCGCTGCCTCTTCTCTCTCTCTCTCTCTCTCCCGCTGCCTCTTCTCTCTCTCTCTCTCTCTCCGCTGCCTCTTCTCTCTCTCTCTCTCTCTCCGCTGCCTCTTCTCTCTCTCTCTCTCTCCCGCTGCCTCTTCTCTCTCTCTCTCTCTCTCCCGCTGCCTCTTCTCTCTCTCTCTCTCTCTCCCGCTGCCTCTTCTCTCTCTCTCTCTCTCTCCCGCTGCCTCTTCTCTCTCTCTCTCTCTCTCCGCTGCCTCTTCTCTCTCTCTCTCTCTCCCGCTGCCTCTTCTCTCTCTCTCTCTCCCGCTGCCTCTTCTCTCTCTCTCTCTCCCGCTGCCTCTTCTCTCTCTCTCTCTCTCCCGCTGCCTCTTCTCTCTCTCTCTCTCTCTCCCGCTGCCTCTTCTCTCTCTCTCTCTCTCTCTCGCTGCCTCTTCTCTCTCTCTCTCTCTCGCTGCCTCTTCTCTCTCTCTCTCTCGCTGCCTCCTCTCTCTCTCTCTCTCGCTGCCTCCTCTCTCTCTCTCTCTCCCGATGCCTCTTCTCTCTCTCTCTCTCTCCCGATGCCTCTTCTCTCTCTCTCTCTCTCTCTCCCGATGCCTCTTCTCTCTCTCTCTCTCTCCCGATGCCTCTTCTCTCTCTCTCTCTCTCTCTCGCTCGCTCGCTGCCTCGTCTCTCTCTCTCTCCCGCTGCCTCTTCTCTCTCTCTCTCCGCTGCCTCTTCTCTCTCTCTCTCTCTCCCGCTGCCTCTTCTCTCTCTCTCTCTCTCTCTCGCTGCCTCTTCTCTCTCTCTCTCTCTCTCTCCTCTCTCTCTCTCTCTCTCTCTCTCTCTCTCTCCGTGGCTCTTCTCTCTCTCTCTCTCTCCCGCTGCCTCTTCTCTCTCTCTCTCTCTCCCGCTGCCTCTTCTCTCTCTCTCTCTCTCCGCTGCCTCTTCTCTCTCTCTCTCTCTCCGCTGCCTCTTCTCTCTCTCTCTCTCTCCGCTGCCTCTTCTCTCTCTCTCTCTCTCTCCCGCTGCCTCTTCTCTCTCTCTCTCTCTCTCCCGCTGCCTCTTCTCTCTCTCTCTCTCTCCCGCTGCCTCTTCTCTCTCTCTCTCTCTCCCGCTGCCTCTTCTCTCTCTCTCTCTCTCTCCCGCTGCCTCTTCTCTCTCTCTCTCTCTCTCTCTCCCGCTGCCTC